>NC_052152.1:3294120-3327658 GCF_902713615.1 Scyliorhinus canicula | reverse complement strand
AAATTCCATTATATAGTCTTCCATGGACAAACCCTCTGGGGGCGATTCTCCAAAATTGAGCCCAAGTGTTCGCGCCGTCGTGAACGCCGGATACGACCAATTCTGGACTCCACAGGGGGCCAGCACGGCGCTGGAGCAGTTCATGCCGCTCCAGCCTCCATCCCCGGTGTCAAATGGCACCGCACCAACCCGCGCATGCGCAGTTGGGCAGTGGCAACCTGCGCATGCGCGGGGGACTTCTTTAGCGTGCCGGCCTCGACTCAGCATGGCGCGGTGTTCAGAAGCCGGCCGCGCCAGAAAGTTGGCCCAGGGGGTGGGAGGCCAGCCCACTGATCGGTGGGCCCCGATCGCGGGTCAGACCCCATCGGAGGCGACGGAGCTACCCTCCACACACCACCCCCCCCCCCCCCCCACTCCACAGGCCTCCCCCCGACCATTCCCGCAGAGTTCCCGCCGGCAGCGACCAGGGGTGAACGTCGCATGCGGGACTCTGTCATTTTGGTGCGGCTGCTCGGCCCATCCGGGCCGGAGAATCGGCAGCCCCGCCGATTCCAGCGGCCGGCGCCACGCCAACTGCGCCGGCGCAAATGGTGCCGATTCTCCGCACCTCAGAGAATCACGCGCCCCTTATTTTCCAGAACCTATCGAAATCTGACCATGCTTCACACGCATTTAACATAGAACATAGAAAAATACATCACAGAACGGGCCCTTCGCCCACGATGTTGTGCCGAACTTTTGTCCTAGATTAAGAAAAAATTAATCTACACCCTATCATTCTACCGTAATTCATGTACCTATCCAATAGCCGCTTGAAGGTCCCTAATGTTTCCGACTCAACTACTTCCACAGGCAGTGCATTTCATGCCCCCACTACTCTCTGGGTAAAGAACCTACCTCTGACATCCCCCGTATATCTTCCACCATTCACCTTAAATTTATGTCCCCTTGTAATGGTTTGTTCCACCCGGGGAAAAAGTCTCTGACTGTCTACTCTATCTATTCCCCTGATCATCTTATAAACCTCTATCAAGTTGCCCCTCATCCTTCTCCGTTCTAATGAGAAAAGGCCTAGCACCCTCACCTTTCCTCGTAAGACCTACTCTCCATTCCAGGCAACATCCTGGCAAATCTCCTTTGCACCTTTTCCAAAGCTTCCACATCCTTCCGAAATTGAGGCGACCAGAACTGCACACAGTACTCCAAATGTGGCCTTACCGAAGTTTTGTACAGCTGCATCTTCGCCTCACGGCTCTTAAATTCAATCCCTCTGCTAATGAACGCTAGCACACCATAGGCTTTCTTCACAGCTCTATCCACTTGAGTGGCAACTTTCAAAGATCTATGAACACCGACCCCAAGATTTCTCTGCTCCTCTACATTGCCAAGAACCTTACCGTTAACCCTGTATTCCGCATTCATATTTGTCCTTCCAAAATGGACAACCTCACACTTTTCAGTGTTAAACTCCATCTGCCACTTCTCAGCCCAGCTCTGCATCCTATCTATGTCTCTTTGAAGCCGACAACAGCCCTCCTCACTATCCACAACTCCACTAATCTTCGTATCGTCTGCAAATTTACTGACCCACCCTTCAACTCCCTCATCCAAGTCATTAATGAAAATCACAAACAGCAGAGGACCCAGAACTGATCCCTGCGGTACACCACTGGTAACTGAGCTCCAGGCTGAATATTTGCCATCCACCACCACTCTCTGTCTTCTATCGGTTAGCCACTTTGTTATCCAACTGGCCAAATTTCCGACTATCCTATGCCTCCTTACTTTCTTAACAAGTTATCCTTTTTATAAATCTTATCCATATAACGTAATAGAGTCTCCAGACCTTCTTCTGAGTCTTAACTCTTCTAATTCCAGCTCAGAAAACACTTTGCTCCAGATTTTAATGTCATAAGATGGATAAAGAGCCAATGCCATACCTTGTTTTCTCTTTCCAAGGCAGTGACTTTAGTCCACACAACTACTGCACTTCTCCATTGGTCGTATGATCCCCTTTCAGAAAATAAGGGGGGGGGTAGTCATATCTGGCCATCTTTATCCTAGGTTCAGCCATATATCTTCTGGGGTGGTCCCGGTGGATTGCAAATTGGCAAACATGAAACCACTGTTTGAAAAAGGAGGTAGGCAGAAAGCGGGTAATTATAGGCCAGTGAGCTTAACTTTGGTAGTAGGGAAGATGCTGGAATCTATCATCAAGGAAGAAATAGCGAGGCATCTGGATGGAAATCATCCCATTGGGCAGACGCAGCATGGGTTTATAAAGGGCAGATCATGCCTAACTAATTTAGTGGAATTTTTTGAGGACATTACCAGTGTGGTAGATAAGGAGGAGCCGATGGATGTGGTATATCTGGATTTCCAGAAAGACTTTGACAAGGTGCCACACAAAAGGTTGCTACAGAAGATAATGATGCATGGCATTAAGGGTAAAGTAGTAGCATGGATAGAGGATTGGTTAATTAATAGAAGGCAAAGAGTGGGGATCAATGAGTGTTTCTCTGGTTGGCAACCAGTAGCTAGTGGTGTCCCTGAGGGATCCGTGTTGGGCCCACAATTGTTCACAATTTACATAGATGGTTTGGAGTTAGGCACCAAGTGCAGTGTGTCCAAGTTTGCAGATGACACTAAGATGACTGGTAAAGCAAAAAGTGCAGAGGATACAGGAAGTCTGCAGAGGGATTTTGTTCTTCATTGCTAGAGGGATGGAGTTTAAGACTAGGGAGGTTATGCTGCAATTGTATAAGTGTTAGTGAAGCCACACCTGGAGTATTGTGTTCAGTTTATGTCTCCTTACCTAAGATAGGACGTACTGGTGCTGGAGGGTGTGCAGAGGAGATCCACTAGGTTGATCCCAGAGCTGAAGGGGTTGGATTACGAGGAGAGGTTGAGTAGACTGGGACTGTACTCGTTGGAATTTAGAAGGATGAGGGGGGATCTTATAGAAACATATAAAATTATGAAGGAAATAGATTGGATAGATATGGGCAGGTTGTTTCCACTGGCGGGTGAAAGCAGAACTAGGGGGCATAGCCTCAAAATACGGGGAAGTATATTTAGGACTGAGTTCAGGAGGAACTTCTTCACCCAAAGGGTTGTGAATCTATGGAATTCCTTGCCCAGTGAAGCAGTTGAGGCGCCTTCATAAAATGTTTTTTGAAGAATAAAGGGATTAAGGGTTATGGTGTTCGGGCCGGACAGTGGAGCTGAGTCCACAACAGATGAGCCATGATCTCATTGAATGGCGGAGCAGGTTCGAGGGGCCAGATGGCCTACTCCTGCTCCTAGTTCTTATGTTCTTTTCTTTTTTGTTCACACTCACTCACTCACTCAACTGGAAAAAGTTGTAGCTTTCAACCCTTCACATTTGCACAGCAACCATTATCTGTCACCATTTGTTCGACGTTTAGCTGCTGTCGTATACAGAGTCAAAGACACTGCTCCTTTTGCAAGCACCTTTATTTCACTTTAACAGACTCTGAAAAAAACTATTTCCTTGCATCAACGGACATAAAGACCACGTGAAGCCTCTTTACATATCAGTGTCAATTATTGGATACTTAACATAAATGAGACAACTAATTGAAATGTCTCTTAACCCATTAATTAACGTTGTAGAGCTTCATTCAGAGTGACCCCGTAGAGCTTCATTCAGAGTGACCCTGTAGAGCTTCATTCAGAGTAACCCTGTAGAGCTTCATTCAGAGTGACCCCATGGAGCATCATTCAGAGTAACCCCGTACAGCTTCATTCAGAGTGACCCCGTAGAGCTTCATTCAGAGTGACCTCGTAGAGCTTCATTCAGAGTGACCCCTAGAGCTTCATTCAGAGTGACCTTGTCAAGCTTCATTCTGAGTATCTTTGTCGGGCTTCCTTGACTGTCCTGAGTTTGCACCTTAGACTGATGCTCTCTGTAGAACATTCACTCTGCTGAGCGAGTATCAGGCTTTCTGGCTACTTGACCAGCCCAACTTGTTGTGACTGTTTCAAAATGATGCAGATGTTTGACAACGTCAGACCAGGTATCCACCTCAGTATCTGCAATTTTGTCCAACCATCTGATCCTCAGAATCTTCCTCAGGAAGCTCAAGTGAAAGTGAATCACAGAATTGTTACCGTGTAGAATGAGGCCACTAACCCAGATGTCTGATACTAGCTTGATGAGTGAGTTTGGTTGGATTGTAGCTGGAATTCATTCAAACAACTAAAGGGCCAAGAGTTCACTGCTCCTCAAATGAAGACCTTGCTTTCAAAACAGCCTAAACAATGGGGCACAGAAAGCCCCATCTTGCATTCCCAACAGTACTGACATCCTGAGAACCACCTAAATGAATTTCTGTGAATTCGCTAAATTTACAAAGCGAGACACATTTGCGAATCTAACAATGGTTTAAGCAGGGATTACTGACTCTAATCAATTAACAGAGATGTCATATCCAATATTCATGTTCCACACGTAACTTCAAGAGCATTCTGATTAAAATGTCAATAATTTTGCAAATTAATTTGTCAATATTTTCCTAAATCTATTTTGTATTTGTGAAATAGATTTTAAATAACTCCAAGAATATTTTGAGGCAGTATAATTTTCTTCATTCACTCTGCCAGGGTCGATCTGAAAGGGGTCAGTATTGGCACGCCTATTTTAATCTCGCCATGCCAGCTATTGCCAATGTAGTTAAACCATTCTAAAAGAAATGGGCAAGCACTTGGCTGTAAAGGAAATGGTGGAGATTGAGGCCTGGTATTGATTGGGGAGCTGGATTTTTTTTTCTCACTGGCACCTTCCATGGCTGTATAGCTGGGGTCCTTAGCAAGTGCTGCCTTGTAAGTAAGTCCTCTGCTGTACGTCATTTCCGCACATCGTGAAAATCATGGCCATGGAACAAACTGCCTTGTGCACCTGGCCTTTTGGGGATTGTTCCTCCATTTTAATGTTTTTTTTTTAATTTAGAGTACCCAATTATTTTTTCCAATTAAGGGGCAATTTAGAGTGGCCAATCCACCTACCCTGCACATCTTTGGGTTGTGGGGGTGAAACCCACGCAGACACGGGGAGAATGTGCAAACTCCTCACGGACAGTGACCCAGGGCCGGGATTCGAACCCGGGTCCTCAGCGCCGTAGGCAGCAATGCTAACCACTGTGCCACCGTGCTGCCCTCTCCATTTTAATGTTAAAGTCAGGTCAGTGATAGAGGCCCAACTAGGATCAGGTCAGAGGGAACAGGACAACAGTGTAAAGGCATCACCTTGCTCTTACTGAAGTAACCTCTCATGCAGGAATGTGACTAGTTGGTGCTCATGGGGGAAAATTAACAGTTTAACTCGTGGTTCTTGGCCGGAATTCTCCTCCCATTTTCTGTTGGCAGTGCCTATGGGTCTCCCGGTGGTGTGAGATGGCTTCAATGGGAATCCCATTGGAAATCAGCTGGAAGAGAGAATGCATCCGGCAGCGAACGTTGCGCCATCAAGAAATACGTGGCTAGGGAACCGGATACTCCAGCCCCTTATCTGTAACTGCTGAGTCTTGTGTTTCAGACTTAACCATGTTTCTTGCCAAGCTGTTCCAGAACAGCACTGGTACTGGTACCAACCTGACCTGAAAATCTGTCCTGTGCACAAATCCAAGCTGGCCAATTACCATTTTATCAACCTACTTTCAGTCAGCATCAGAGTGATGGGAAACATTGAGGACCTGTTTTCCTCATCTCACCCACTTCCTGTAATCAGCTTGCAATACTCAAAGGATCACTCAGCTCCAACCTCTTCACAATCTCGGTCCGAATTTCGATCAATTTTCAAGGGTGAGGTGAAAGTCACTGGCCTTGTTATCAAAGCAGCATTTGACGGAGTTTGGCATCAAGGAGCCTGAGTAAGTTGAGGTCAGTGGGAATTGGGGTGGTGGGCAGGAGTAGGAATGTTAGAACATAGAACATTACAGCTCAGTACAGGCCCTTCAGCCCTCGATGTTGCGCTGACCTGTGAAACCCCTCTAAAGCCCATCTACACTATTCCCTTCTCGTCCATATGCCTATCCAATGACCATTTAAATGCCCTTAATGTTGGCGAGTCCACTACTGTTGCAGGCAGGACATTCCACGCCCTTACTACTCTCTAAGTAAAGAACCTACCTCTGACATCTGTCCTATCTATCTCCCCTCAATTTGAAGCTATGCCCCCTCGTGCTGGACATCACCATCCGAGGAAAAAGGCTCTCAATGTCCACCCTATCTAATCCTCTGATCATCTTGTATGCCTCAATTAAGTCACCTCTTAACCTTCTCCTCTCTAACGAAAACAGCCTTAAGTCCCTCAACCTTTCTTCATATGATCTTCCCTCCATACCAGGCAACATCCTGGTAAATCTCCTCTGCACCCTTTCCAATGCTTCCACATCCTTCCTATAATGTGGCAACCAGAACTGCATGCAATACTCCAAATGCGGCCGCACCAGAGTTTTGTACAGCTGCAACATGACTTCATGGCTCCGAAACTCAATCCCTCGACCAATAAAAGCTAACACACCGTACACCTTCTTAACAACCCTATCAACCTGGGTGGCAACTTTCAGGGATCCATGGACATGGACACCGAGATCTCTCTGCTCATCCACACTACCAAGAATCTTACCATTAGCCCAGTACTCTGTCTTCCTGTTATTCCTTCCAAAATGAATCACCTCACATTTCTCTGCATTAAATTCCATTTTCCACCTCTCAGCCCAGCTCTGCAGCTTATCTATGTCCCTCTGTAACCTGCAACATCCTTCCGCACTGTCCACAACTCCACCAACTTTAGTGTCATCTGCAAATTTACTCACCCATCCTTCTACGCCCTCCTCCAGGTCATTTATAAAAATGACAAACAGCAGTGGCCCCAAAACAGATCCTTGTGGTACACCACTAGTAACTGAACTCCAGGCTGAACATTTCCCATCAACCTCCACCCTCTGTCTTCTTACAGCTAGCCAATTTCTGATCCAAACTGCTAAATCACCCTGAATCCCATGCCTGTGTATTTTCTGCAATAGCCTACCGTGGGGAACCTTATCAAACACTTTACTGAAATCCATATACACCACATCAACTGCTTCACCCTAGTCCACCTGTTTCGTCACCTTCTCAAAGAACTCAATAAGGTTTGTGAGGCACGACCTACCCTTCACAAAACCATGTTCACTATCCCTAATCAAATTATTCTTTCCTAGATGATTATAAATCCTATCTCTTATAAATCTTTCCAAGACTTTGCCCACAACAGAAGTAAGACTCACTGGTCTATAGTTACCAGGGTTGTCTCTACTCCCCTTCTTGAACAAGGGGACAACATTTGCTATCCTCCAGTCTTCTGGCACTATTCCTGTAGACAATGACGACATAAAGATCAAAGCCAAAGGCTCAGCAATCTCCTCCCTAGCTTCCCAGAGAATTCTAGGATAAATCCCATCCGGCCCAGGGGACTTATCTATTTTCACAATTTCCAGAATTGCTAACACCTCCTCCTTATGAACCTCAAGCCCTTCCAGTCTAGTAGCCTGTATCTCAATATTCTCCTCGACAACATCTCAATATTCTCCTCGACAACATTGTCTTTTTCCTGTGTGTATACTGACGAAATACTGACTGATCAAATAATTATCAAGTAATAACTATCTCCAATAAGAGTGTCTAACTGCATTCCTTTGACATTCAAAAGGTTCATCAACATCTGATCGATTGCTATTGATCACAACTTAACTGGACAGGTCACAAAAATACTGTAGTTACAAGAAATTAGGAATTCCATGTAGAGTAACTCACCTCCTGAGTTCCCAAAGTCTTTCCAGCAGTTACAAGGTGAAAGTCAAGAATGTGGTGGAATACTCTCCACTTGACTGGATGAGTGCAGCTTCAACAATGCTCAAGAAACCCAGCACTACCCAGGGCAAAGCACTTGATTGACACCTGTCCATCACCATAAACATTCACTCCCGCCACCATGGCTCACAGTGGCTGCTGAAAACGATTTCTGTTCCATCATTGTCACTACTCAAAATCATGAAATTCCCTGGGCGGGATTCTCCGTCGGATGCAGCCGGAATTGAGAAATGTGATTGGGCGGAGAAATGGTTCTGACGGCAAGATCGTGGTGGGCCCCAGTTTCTCGGCAAATCGCAATGCTCCGGTGCCTCAGTGTCAATGCATTGTACTCCGCAGGCACAGTAAACCTTTTACATATCATTAGTGGGCCTGGCCCAGGATTCTCCGGAGCCTCTGCGATTCTCCACCAGGACACTTTCCTGACAGCGAGGTTCACTTGTGCTTTTAATAATCGAGAAATAGATGCCATGGCTGATAAGGGAGAGGGAGGAGATAGGACACAGCGAGGTGTGATCGTGGGCTGCCGGTCCTGACACTGCCTGGGGGGGGGGGGGGGGGATAGGACACAGCGAGGTGTGATCGTGGGCTGCCGGACCTGACACTGGCTGGGGGGAGGGGATAGGACACAGCGAGGTGTGATCGTGGGCTGCCGGTCCTGACACTGGCTGGGGGGGGGGGGGGGGGGGGATAGGACACAGCGAGGTGTGATTGTGGGCTGCCGGTCCTGACACTGGCTGGGGGGGGGGGGGGGGATAGGACACAGCGAGGTGTGATTGTGGGCTGCCGGTCCTGACACTGGCTGGGGGGGGGGGGGGGGGGGGGATAGGACACAGCGAGGTGTGATTGTGGGCTGCCGGTCCTGACACTGGCGGGGGGGGGGGGGGGGGGGGATAGGACACAGCGAGGTGTGATTGTGGGCTGCCGGTCCTGACACTGGCGGGGGGGGGGGGGGGGGGGGGGGGGGGGAGATAGGACACAGCGAGGTGTGATCGTGGGCTGCCGGACCTGACACGGGGGGGGGGGAGGGGATAGGACACAGCGAGGTGTGATTGTGGGCTGCCGGTCCTGACACTGGCTGGGGGGGGGGGGGAGATAGGACACAGCGAGGTGTGATTGTGGGCTGCCGGTCCTGACACTGGCTGGGGGGGGGGGGGATAGGACACAGCGAGGTGTGATTGTGGGCTGCCGGTCCTGTCACTGGCTGGGCTGGCTGGGGGGAGGGGATGTGACCAGGGGATTGGCTGTGGGCCAGGCTGACCCCTTGGGGCTGGGACAGTCCCCAGGCACGTACCAACACTGCCATAGCCTGCGAGGCAGCCATTGTTCTGTGCATCCCACTGACCACCCATCTTTTCCTCTGGTTCTGCAGAGTGACACCAGAAGTATGGGTGCTCCCACCCCCCGCACCTCAACCCCACTTTCCCACCCCACCACCCCCCGCACCCCAACCCTGCTTTCCCACCCCACCACCCCCCGCACCCCAACCCTGCTTTCCCACCCCACCACCCCCCGCACCCCAGCCCCTCACTTTGCCACCCCACCACCCCCTGCACCCCAACCCTGCTTTGCCACTCCACCACCCCCCGCACCCCAACCCTGCTTTCCCACCCCACCCCCCCCCCGCACCCCAACCCTGCTTTCCCACCCACCACCCCCGCACCCCAACCCTGCTTTCCCACCCCACCACCCCCCGCACCCCAACCCTGCTTTCCCACCCCACCACCCCCCGCACCCCAACCCTGCTTTCCCACCCCACTACCTCTGCACCCCAACCCCACCTTCCCACTCCACCACCCCCCGCACCCCAACCCTGCTTTCCCACCCCACTACCCTCTGCACCCCAACCCACCTTCCCACTCCACCACCCCCCGCACCCCAACCCTGCTTTCCCACCCCACTACCTCTGCACCCCAACCCTGCTTTCCCACCCCACCACCCCCCGCACCCCAACCCTGCTTTCCCACCCCACCACCCCCGCACCCCAACCCTGCTTTCCCACCCCACCACCCCCCGCACCCCAACCCTGCTTTCCCACCCCACCACCCCCCGCACCTCAACCCTGCTTTCCCACCCCACCACCCCCTGCACCCCAACCCTGCTTTCCCACCCCACCACCCCCCGCACCCCAACCCTGCTTTCCCACCCCACCACCCCCCGCACCCCAACCCTGCTTTCCCACCCCACCACCCCCCGCACCCCAACCCTGCTTTCCCACCCCACCACCCCCCGCACCCCAACCCTGCTTTCCCACCCCACCACCCCCGCACCCCAACCCTGCTTTCCCACCCCACCACCCCCGCACCCCAACCCTGCTTTCCCACCCCACCACCCCCCGCACCCCAACCCTGCTTTCCCACTCCACCACCCCCCGCACCCCAACCCTGCTTTCCCTCTCCACCACCCCCCGCACCCCAACCCTGCTTTCCCACCCCACCACCCCCCGCACCCCAACCCTGCTTTCCCACCCCACCACCCCCCGCACCCCAACCCTGCTTTCCCACCCCACTACCTCTGCACCCCAGCCCCTCACTTTGCCACCCCACCACCCCCCGCACCCCAGCCCCTCACTTTGCCACCCCACCACCCCCTGCACCCCAGCCCCCCACTCCAACACCCACCATACCCCACTCTCCGCCATGCCCCTCCAACTGGCCCTCCACGCCCCCACAACGGTCATTGAATTGGAAGGTGAGAGTCCACGAATCCTGCGCCGGCGTCAATACTTAGTCTCAGAGAATTCCGCTGCCTATTTGTGAGTAAACATGCACGCGATGGACTGGGTGTTCAAGAAGGCATCTCACAATGACCATCTCCAGGGAAATTGGGCAATGAGATACTGTTCTTGTACAAAGACCTATTCACCATCATCATTGTGCTCACTGACCTTTATTGGCCCTTGTCCACCAATGCTTCAAATTTAAAATTCACACCTTAGTATTCAAACCTTTCCATGGCCATGCCTCCCCCCATCTCTCTAACCTCCCCAGCATTACAAACATCTAAGACTTCTGCACTCCACCAATGCTTAACTATTGCACATTTCCTCATTTTAATCATTGCAACCTTGGCCATGCCTTCAGCTGCTTAGACCCTAAGCTCAGCAATTCCGTCCCTACATTTCCCCACCTCTTCCTTCTCTTTAACACACCACTTAAAAATCAACCTCTTTTTACCTAGCTTAACCTGTCCTAACATTTGCTTATGTGGCTTGATGCCAAATTGTGGTTAATAATGTGTCTATTAATATGTTATAGATACTATATCAATGTAAGTTGTTGTTGTACACTGTTCTCAGAATCCAGGCTGAGTAACCGGATTGAATGCTCTTTAAAACAAAAGTTCAAAATAATTCAAAGATAAAAGGAAAATGTTAATTGCTGAAAGAATTTTCTCGTCCTGCACATTGAAAGAATCTGACCTTTCCGAGTGATGTTTTTACTGTCCTATTTTGCTTTCGGTGCAGTCAAGTTGTACTGTGTCCACGAAGCAGATGTCTCGCTGGAACGTGTGTGAGAATAAACTGTGGGGTCAATTTGATGACCTTTTTGGGTCCCATTTGTAACAAGTCAGGTTGCAGCAAACTTTGGAAAGGAGGTAATTTTAGCTCCTCTGCCTCTCCCACTTTCCGTGATTCATCCTTATACCACTGTGTGCCGGAAAGGAACATAAGATGCTTCGGGCAGCATGATTTTATTCATTTTAAACCAACTTGTCACAGCACAATGGAGTATTGGCACAGAATCCATGAAAACGTACATGAAAAACAGAATCTCAAAATTAAATGGCCTCCAGCAGGTTAGACATTCAATAAAACTGAGATACATTCTGATCAAACATCTATCAACCACTCATAACAGCATCTCCACTACGATCATTTTCTCACTGTGGTAGTCACCACTGATGTATATACTGTATATAGAGGATGTCGGAGGAGGTGTTTTGTGGTAAGGCCCTGTACTGCAGGTACGGGGGTAATTCCCAGCCTGCTGACTCCGCCCAGTAGGCGGAGTATAAATATGTGTGCTCCCAGTACAGCAGCCACTTCGCTGGTGCTGTAGGAGGCCACACATCTTAGTGTAATAAAGCCTCGATTACATCCAACTGTCGTCTTTGTGTAATTGATCGTGCATCACTCACATCGACCCAAACAAACTGGGGATATATATCCAGACCCATGCACCCCATAATAATCAGTGCCATTCGTGGGTAGATTGGAGAAGTTGGCAATGAGACAGTTGACAGGAGATTTGATAGAGATCTTCAAAATCATGAGGGGTGTGAACAGAGTGGATCAGGAGAAATTGTTCCCATTGGTGGGCGGATCGGGAAGCAGAGAGCACAGATTTAAGGTCATTGGAAATGAAGCAATGGAGACACAAAGAAAAACTTTTCACACAGCGAGTGGTTAGGCTCTGGAATACGCTGCCTGAGAGTAGGGGAGGCAGGGGCAAGCGAGGCTATGAGGAGGCAACGGGATTATTATCTGATAAGGAAGAATATGCAGGGTTATGGGGAGAAGGTGGAGAATGGAATTAGGTTGAATGCTCAATCGGTGGGCTGGTGTAGATATGATGGGCTAAATGGCCTCCTTCTGAACTGTAACAATTCAGTGAGTTGGTGGTACATGCCAAATAACCAGGCCATTCCATCCCATTGCCGTATACCCATAATAACCAGCTGATGCAATACCTGTTGGTTCCATCAGAGGATACAGTTTTGCCCTTTGGTTTTGTTTGTTATTATCCTTTCATTATGTGAATACATGTGTGAAGTTCAGTAAGTGCAGGCTTGATGTCTCAGCCCCTGGAGTCCCAGTGAGTGATTAAAGCAGCCTGTGACAGCAGCTGAGAATTTCTGCCATATCTCGGGATACAGTCAGTTCTCTTGCAGTTCCAACACTGGGAAATCACAGGAGTCATTATTTAAAATCACCAAAAGATAGTAATGCTCAGGTCACAGATCGTGCGGTGCACTGTCATATCAAATTAGAGATGTTTGTTTGATGGTGTAGGAATGGAGAATAGGAACACAGACTGCAAAATAACAACTACAAAGGACAACAGCTCCTGAGACAAGGGGAAAGACAAAGTGCCTTTTATTCTGCACTGTTTGACCTTGTCTGCACGCATTCATTAGTGGTGTATGTGGTGGCTTTGATGTTAGAATGTAGATGAGAAATCTTTCTGTGTTGTTGATACATTGTGCCTCACTTGTTTATTGTGATTGATTTTCAATCAATCAGCAATTCCTTTTTCCCATAGCTAATTCGGAATTGTGAAGATTTGGTTAACGTGCAGCATGCTTTTTTTTTGAGTGACATTTTATCTTAACAATCTTTCACAGGTCTGACTAAGTATATAAGTACAGAAAACAGCTTTGCAGTCATTTATTTTTGATTCTTCACATCAGTATTTGGACCCGATTAGCTCAGTTGGCTGGATGGTTTGGGTGTAGTTCCAAATGCCGCCAATAGCTCGGGCAAAATTCCCATTCCGGCTGAGGTAGACTTGGGAGCTGCCTTCCTGCCCAGCCGCTTAGAGTGGAAGGCAATGGTAAACCACCACTGACAAACAATTGCCAAGAAAACAGCTCAGGATAAAGCAGCAGCAGACAATGTGCCAACATACTGCCTTTGGGCATAGCATACACACATACACATCAATATTTAACATGTGTATCCCACTTTATAAACTGCGCCTCCACATCATCAGAATTCTGGCAGCTAACCAGTCCCCAGAGAGAGAACACTGTGGACATTTTCTTTCATATACTTGATATTCTGTGCATCTGCCCTTCCTAATACCTCCCTTTCTCCTTCTCCCACATGTTCCTTTATTGATTTGCCAAGTTTTTTTCACATTTTAATAATACCTTGCTAAGAAGTGGAGGATTGGGGAGCAGGAAGCACTGGGGTATGGTGTGAGGTGCACACAGACAGAAGAATCTGAAATGTAAATATTACCCCAGGTTTAGCTATATTCCTTCATCTAAATCAGAATGTACCCTGTACTTGATTAAGATGTGCAGGAAACAGAAAATAAATTTAATATTTTTGTTTCTATTATTCAAACTGTGTAATATTTTCCTTTAAAAGATTTCCATTCCATAACAATCAGTTATTAGTTATCATTGTACTCTTCTCAATGTCTTAGGAGGGAATACGGTGGGTCCTGGCCCTTCTAAATGCTTTGTAAATGCAAGTTGCTGTTGGAAGTAAGGTGGGGGACAAAGAGGGATCCTGAGAAGATATTGGCTGGAATTCTCTGGCTCTAACACCAGGAGGCACTGTCATGGGCAGGAGGGAAAAGTTGGAAGCTGACTTTTAACAACTCCAAATGTTCCAGTCCTGCCCAAGATGATGGCCGCTCATGTTGGGACTGGAAAATCCCACCCATCAGCTTATTTGAGTTTGGAGGTGTTTAAGATGTTAATATACACATCGGCTATGGTCTATTTGAATGGTGGAACAAAATGGAAATATTGAAGGGCTTCCTCCTGTTCCTCTGGCCCTGGGGAGCAGTGGCAGTGAGTCAAGACGCAATGGAGCGCTGCTGCAGGTGGACAGTATGTTTTAAGAATGACTCAAGTTGAGGACATGTTGGGACCAGTAACTCAACAGTTTTTTGAAGGAACAAGTTGAGTAGTGACTGCACGGACCAAATTCTGATGGCCCAAAATTGGACTTTGAATGATCCACTGGAGGTTGTTACAATCAAACCCATATAACAAGGAACAGACAGACCTAGATTGGCCCATCCCATTGATAACCCACTCCATTAATACTCTGCCCAATTAATATCTCACTAAATTAATACCATTCCTAATAATAGCCTCTATAATAATGCCTCACTCTATTAAATGAAAATGAAAATCGCTTATTGTCACGAGTAGGCTTCAAATGAAGTTACTGTGAAAAGCCCCTAGTCGCCACATTCCGGCACCTGTTCGGGGAGGCTGTTACGGGAATCGAACCATGCTGCTGGCCTGCTTGGTCTGCTTTCAAAGCCAGCAATTTAGCGTTGTGCTAAACAGCCCCTGGATCATTAATACCATGTTCTATTAATACCCTTCCCTATTAATACACTTCCCTATTGTAAAGATGCTTCCTGTTTGTTCCTGTTTATTGCCTCTTTATTGTACTATTTCTCCTTTTATTTTTGCCGTTGTACTTTTGATTCATGGATGATTAATGGACATGTGTCTTTAAGTCAAGTGGCCTGTGCTTTCAATTCAAACAGCAGACTCCAAAAAAGCCGGGCTGGTTTAAACTTGAGATTGACCAGTGACAGAGAGATCAGTGATGACTTGGTTTGATTGATTTGGCTGGTGGTCAATTAATTTGCCTAAAAGACTGTGTTCTGCCTGGTTACAGGTGGTGATTGGATCTAATCCCATTGGAATGGTTCAGTTTTTGGTTTCTCTTTTGATTCTGCAGCTTGGCTGCAGGATTCTAATTAATTCTCTCCCAAATAATCCAGCTAAACTCTCTCCATAAGGCCACTGCGAGGGCTGACTCAATCTCCAATAAGTCCGGGTGTCATTCTCTCGAGACTATAAAGGCTTGAAGTCAAACCACAAATTGAAAGTAGGGTTTGATGTTAGATAAAGTGTTTCAAGAAACAAATAGGCCTGAGTGTGAGCCTTGAGTTGAAGGCCCCGTTTAATAAGAACTCTAGAAGTCCTGCTGCCTGTAAGTAATGGACTGAATGAATGACTCTGCAAAGAAGACCATTTGCAAACCAAGGACTTTGGTCAACCAGTGTGCTGTAAGGAAAGACTGCTACAGAGCCAGCATTGGAAGCAAAGACTCTTAGTTTTGACCTTCATTGCTTTTTATTTGCACCGCTTTCCCCCTCGGTGTCTATGTGTGTGTGTGGGTAGAGGGTGTGACGGTTAAAGAGGGATATTAGGTTAGCTTGGTTGTTATACAAGTGTATTTACTACATAATTCATCATTATTCTTGTCATAACTAAACAGTAATCGTGTTGCAACTTACAAACCTGGTGACTGTAATCATTGGCCAGCTAAGGGTCAAAGATTTTGGTAATTTTTAGAAGAATTATTGGTTAATTCACTTGTGTTGTGACAACGGGATGAGTGGGGCTGGAGTTGACCGTGTAATAGCCCATTGTGTGGTAACAATATTATTATCCCGCTCTATTAATATCCAATCTGTTAATGCCCTGTTCTATTTATACGCTGCATTATTAATACCCTGCCCTATTAATAATGTGCTTGATTTGCACCCCACCTTATTATAGAAACATCAATTGGCTAAAGAACAGAAGGAAACTATCCCAATCAACGTATCCGTCCTGACTCTCTGCAAGAGCAACTCAGCTCGTGCCCCTTCTCTGCCTTTTCTCCATAACCTTGAAGTTTTCCTTCTCTCCAGATAATGGTCCAATTCACTTTAGCAAGCCATGATTCAATATTGTTCCATCCAATTGCTTCATAAGAAAGTATTCCCTCCTGTCACCATTTATTTTTTCTTTTCACAGATCAGTGTCCTCTGGTTCTGAGTCCTTCCACCAACTGGATCAGTTTTTCTCTAGTTACTCTGTCCAAACCCCTCATGATTTTGATATCTCTATTAAATCTCCTCTCAACCTTCTCCTCTCCAGCTTCTCCCATCTATCCACGGAACTGAAGTTTCTCATAAAGAATAAAGAAAAGTACAGCACAGGATCAGGCCCTTCGGCCCTCCAAGCCTGTGCCGATTACAATGCCTTAACTATAAAAAACCTTCTGCCCTGACTCGCTCCCTATCTCTCTATTTCCTCCCTATTCATGAACCCATTCAGATACTTCTTAAATGTTACTAATGTGCTGCTTCCACTACATCCTCTGGTAGTGCGTTCCAGGCACCCACTACCTCTGCTTACCCCGCACATCTCTCTTAAACTTTCCCCCTCTCACCTTGAACCCGTGCCCCCTTGTAATTGGCACTTCCACCATTGGTAAAACCCTCTGACTATCCACCCTGTTTATGATCTCATAATTTTGTAGACCTCTATCTGGTCACCCCACAGCCTCCATCTTTCCAGTGAAAATAATCCTAGTTTCTTTAACCTCTCCTCATAGCAAACACCCTCGAAACCAGGCAACATCCTGGTGAACCTTCTTTGCAATCTCTCCAAAGCTTCCACGTTCTTCTGATAACGTGGTGACCAGAACTACATGCAATACTCCAAATGCGGCCTAACCAAGGTTTTATATAGCTGCAACATATTTTCCCAACTCCTGTACTCAATGCCCCGGCTGATGAATGTGATATTTCTTCTTAATCACCTTGGCCAGGTTTTTAGAAATGTTCATCACGACCTCCTTTTACGTTTTGTGCTCTATGGCCTTTTTAATAAAGATTAATAGAGTCTCTGTGTGCTATGCTATTTCACTGCATATTGTTTCCAGACAAGTAGGATGCAATATATAAAACTACAGCAGAATCCCTTATGCTATATTAACCAGTTTCTCCATTTGCTCTGATGCATCCCATAATATGTTCATGTATCTCCCAAGTGTATCTGCTCCTGCAGCCCCCTGTCAAATTTTATCCTAGATTTTATATTGCCCCTCCTCATTCTTCGAACAAAATTAATCGCTTCACAATTCTCTGCATTCAATTTCCTCTGCATCACAACATCCCGTCTATGCCCTCACAAAGTTTATCATTATTTTCCTCATCGTGCACAATACTTCCATGTATTGTATCATCCACAAATTTGAAAGCGTGCTCCAGTTTATTAATGCCCTATCTCTTCTTTTTGACTAATATTCCTTCAATTTAGGGTGGCATAGTGGACAGAATTGCAAGAAAATCTGTTGTAAAGATAACAATTCATGCTATGTGAGGAGATAAAAAGGCATTGCACCTTTCTCAGCTAAACAAAGGCTTGGGCGCCAACATTCTTTGGTTCATTCTCCATGACAATGTATTGACCAATCAGAGTCAACCTGCCAAACAAGCAGCACTCTCTTAGCAATTAACTGTTCCCTGGTGCGTTTTCCATGGCAACAACTTTACCAATCAGAGTCCATGAGCCAAACAATCAGCACTCTCTTCTCATGCTGTATAAATTTTATTTAATAATAATCTTTATTGTCACAAGTTGGCTTACATTAACACTGCAAAGAATTTACAGTGAAAATCCCCTCGTCGCCACATTCCGGCGCCTGTTCGGGTACACGGAGGGAGAATTCAGAATGTCCAGTTCACCTAAGCACATCTTTCTGGACTTGTGGGAGGAAACCAGAGCACCCGGAGGAAACCCACGCAGACACTGAGAGAACGTGCAGAGAGTGACTCAAGCGCGAATGGAATTTGCGACCCTGGCGCTGTGAAGCAATAGTGCTAACCACTGTGCTACCATACTGCCCACATTGTTGTTCCCTTACAATTGCTATTCTTGTGAATCTGTCCTTATTGCAAGATGAAAAGTTTCAATCGCAAGTTCTGTACAACCAAATGACCAAGCAAAAGACAAAGGAAGCAGAGAATCAGGAAAAAAAGTGACAGGCAGAGAAAAAGATCTCATTAACGGATGTCATGTTACATACGAGATGGGAGGAGTGCAGTGTCTGTGTCTAGTTCCATTGCTCCATGGGTCACAACATATGTTTAAATTATTTCTTTAGCTAGTTATACAGGCAGGTGTGTGCTTTACCATTAATATCAGAATTACCACTGACACTCCACACCGGCAGGATACTCCCTCGGCCCAATCCCCAGCACAGGCCAAATGGCAGCCTACCACCACCAGCCTGGAACCTCGGAAGCGCCTCATCGTTGCCACCTGGTATCACACCCAGCGAGGGCGAGATCCAGATTGTGCCGGGCAGAGCGAGTCAGGTGACCGACCATCGGCTTGGCACCTTGTGTGGAGCCTGATTTGGGACACTGCCAGGTGCAACACGGGAGCTGAATCGCACCCAACATTTTACAGAATTTGAATTCAAACAAGGCCCCCTCGGCTCTTTGAGGGGGATGTTAAACGGCGTACTGCATTCTTTTGGAGGTGAACAGGATGATTTCCTGATTTCCTGGTTTCAGTGAAGTTAATCATTTGGTCATTATCTCAATGCTGTTTGTTGAAACTTTCTCTATATGAATTGGCTGTGGCATTTTCAACACCAGCTTTGATTTAAACACTCTTTATTGGCTAGAAACACTTTGAGATTCTGAAGGCCTTTCTTCTTTTTTAAACTACCATTGAGGCAACAGACTTACAAATCTCGTGGCCAAAGACAAACCAGAGAATTTAAGCTGTAAGTGCTGGTAGAACTGAATTAACTGAGCTTCGCAGATTCTCCCTGCTCATGGTTTTCAACGGTAATCCTGGCTTTTCACAGATTTTCATCCAGAGTCAGTGAATACTTTCACCGAGTTTGAACTTTTTGACCGACGGCCAATCAGCTTCATTGGCACAGAGATCATGGATGCCATTTGGCCCATCCAGTCTGCACCGTCCCTTGGAAAGAGCACCCTATCCAAGCCCATGGCTCCACCCTATCCCCGTAACCCAGTGACACCACCGAACATTTTGAACACTAGGGGGCAATTTAGCATGGCCAATCCACCTAACCCGCACATCTTTGGACTGTGGGAGGAAACCGGAGCATCCGGAGGAAACACACGCCGACATCGGGAGAACGTGCAGACTCCACACAGACAGTGACCCAAGTCGTGAATTGAACCTGGGACCCTGGAGCTGTGAAGTGGCAGAGCTAACCACTGTGCCACTCCTATGGGCTGATGATGGGCTGAAAGGCCACTTACTGCACTGGATGGTTCTGATTTATTGGGTGACGGATATATTAGGATGAGCCTGTGACAGTAGCAATTGTTCATGTCGTTTTGAAAGGAATGGGCCGGATGCCCACATTCAATATTGTTCTTAGATTGATTGTCCAGGTCGTAGAAGTTCAACCAAATTAGTTGTGACACATGTTCTTGAAGCTAATCCCATCACCAGTCTGTCTCTACATTCAAGCTGTTTTCATGAGCATAACATCAGCACTTTTTCCCAATAAATTACAGATGAATAGCAAATGGGAATGTAATAAGTTATCTTCAGTCAGAGGATGTAGAGGTTGGCTGTAATGTAGCATACTGGATAGAGCCTGCTTATAAAACTAGGAAGTATGAGATGGGGTCGGGGAGGGGTAGCGGGGATTGGGGAGAACCCCCACCCCATGCCACCCCACTGTCCCCCTCCCCTCTGCAAAGTGTTCAGAGGGATACCTGGGCCATTGAGCTCCCGGACGTCATTTCAATACGATAGCACTGTCTCTCTCTTGAAACTGGCAGGAGTGATGTCAATGGATTGTATTCACTGGAGTTTATAAGAATGAGGGGGTAGACCTCATAGAAATCTATAAAATTTGAACAGGACTCAGCAGAGTAGATGCAGGAAGGATGTTCCCGATGGTGGGGGTGTCCAGAAGCAGGGGCCACAGTCTGAGGATATGGGGTAGACCATTTAGGACAGAGATGAGGAGAAATTCCTTCACCCAGAGAGTGGTCAGCCTGTGGAATTCATTACCACAGGAAGTAGTGATGGAAAACATTGTGGGCGGGATTCCCCATCGGCTGAAGCCGAAATCGGGAAACGCAATTGGGCGGAGAATAGGTTCCGACGCCAAAATTGCGGTGGCCCCTGATTTGACGGCAAATCGCAATTCTCCGTCACCTCGACAGCAGCGCCAATGCGATCGGAATGCACGGACAGTAAACACCATTTGCATATCATTAGCGGGCCAGGCCCGGTATTCTCCGGGGCCTCCGCGATTCTCCGCCTCCGATGGGCCGAATTACCGACGGCTCAGTTCACTTCTGCTTTTAAAAATCGTGAAACAGCCGTGGTGGCTGCTGAGGGAGAGAGAGGGGGTACGGAAAGTGTCCAACATCGCCATAGTTTGCTGACAGTTGTGCAGCTGGCCTGGGGGCTTCTGCCAGGGCCGGAGGGAGTAGCAGGGGGATTGTGGGCTGTGGGGTTGGGGTGGGTGGGCACAGAACACCATTGCCGCAGCCGGCAAGGCAGTCATGCAGCTGCACACGCCACTGACTGCCCTCTGTAAACTTAGTGCCACGGTCATATAGGCGTCCCCCCAGGGCACCCCCCGGTGTGCCCTCTGGCGCCAGCCAACCCATCAGCTGTGTGGGTGCACTCCAGTGCAACCAGTGCCATCTTGTTGGCTGGGATGGTGTGTGTGGGGACTGTGTGTGTGGGGAGTGTAATGTGTATAGTGTGTGTGGGGAGTGTAATGTGTATAGTGTGTGTGGGGAGTGTAATGTGTATAGTGTGGGGCGTGTAATGTGTATAGTGTGTGTGGGGAGTGTAATGTGTATAGTGTGTGTGGGGAGTGTAATGTGTATAGTGTGTGTGGGGAGTGTAATGTGTATGGTGTGTGTGGGGAGTGTAATGTGTATGGTGTGTGTGGGGAGTGTAATGTGTATAGTGTGTGTGGGGAGTGTAATGTGTGTGGTGTGTGTGGGGAGTGTAATGTGTGTGGGGAGTGTAATGTGTATAGTGTGTGTGGGGAGTGTAATGTGTATAGTGTGTGTGGGGAGTGTAATGTGTGTGGGGAGTGTAATGTGTATAGTGTGTGTGGGGAGTGTAATGTGTATAGTGTGTGTGTGGAGTGTGATGTGTATAGTGTGTGTGGGGAGTGTAATGTGTATAGTGTGTGTGGGGAGTGTAATGTGTATAGTGTGTGTGGGGAGTGTAATGTGTATGGTGTGTGTGGGGAGTGTAATGTGTATAGTGTGTGTGGGGAGTGTAATGTGTGTGGTGTGTGTGGGGAGTGTAATGTGTATAGTGTGTGTGGGGAGTGTAATGTGTATAGTGTGTGTGTGGAGTGTGATGTGCATAGTGTGTGTGGGGTGTGTAATGTGTGTGGTGTGTGTGGGGAGTGTAATGTGTATAGTGTGTGTGGGGAGTGTAATGTGTATAGTGTGTGTGGGGAGTGTAATGTGTATAGTGTGTGTGGGGAGTGTAATGTGTATGGTGTGTGTGGGGAGTGTAATGTGTATAGTGTGTGTGGGGAGTGTAATGTGTGTGGTGTGTGTGGGGAGTGTAATGTGTATAGTGTGTGTGGGGAGTGTAATGTGTGTGGGGAGTGTAATGTGTATAGTGTGTGTGGGGAGTGTAATGTGTATAGTGTGTGTGGGGAGTGTAATGTGTATAGTGTGTGTGTGGAGTGTGATGTGTATAGTGTGTGTGGGGAGTGTAATGTGTATAGTGTGTGTGGGGAGTGTAATGTGTGTGGTGTGTGTGGGGAGTGTAATGTGTTGTGTGTGTGTGGGAGTGTAATGTGTATGGTGTGTGTGTGGAGTGTAATGTGTATGGTGTGTGTGGGGAGTGTAATGCGTATAGTGTGTGTGTGGAGTGTAATGCGTATAGTGTGTGTGGGAGTGTAATGTGTATAGTGTGTGTGGGGAGTGTAATGTGTATGGTGTGTGTGGGGAGTGTAATGTGTATGGTGTGTGTGGGGAGTGTAATGTGTATAGTGTGTGTGTGAGTGTAATGTGTATAGTGTGTGTGGGGGAGTGTAATGTGTATAGTGTGTGTGGGGAGTGTAATGTGTGTGGGGCGTGTAGTGGGTAGTGTAGTGTGGGGAGTGTGTGTGTGGGGAGTGTAATGTGTATAGTGTGTGTGTGGAGTGTAATGTGTATAGTGTGTGTGTGGAGTGTGATGTGCATAGTGTGTGTGGGGAGTGTAATGTGTATAGTGTGTGTGTGGAGTGTAATGTGTATAGTGTGTGTGTGGAGTGTAATGTGTACAGTGTGTGTGTGGAGTGTAATGTGTATGGTGTGGGTGGGGAGTGTAATGTGTATGGTGTGTGTGGGGAGTGTAATGTGTATAGTGTGTGTGTGGAGTGTAATGTGTATAGTGTGTGTGGGGAGTGTAATGTGTATAGTGTGTGTGTGGAGTGTAATGTGTATAGTGTGTGTGGGGAGTGTAATGTGCATAGTGTGTGGGGGAGTGTAAT
Organism: Scyliorhinus canicula; assembly: GCF_902713615.1. Classification (NCBI taxonomy): domain Eukaryota; kingdom Metazoa; phylum Chordata; class Chondrichthyes; order Carcharhiniformes; family Scyliorhinidae; genus Scyliorhinus; species Scyliorhinus canicula. The sequence continues at coordinate 3,304,785 of NC_052152.1, read as the reverse complement.
GTGTATAGTGTGTGTGGGGAGTGTAATGTGTATAGTGTGTGTGGGGAGTGTAATGTGTATAGTGTGTGTGGGGAGTGTAATGTGTATGGTATGTGTGGGGAGTGTAATGTGTATAGTGTGTGTGGGGAGTGTGATGTGTATAGTGTGTGGTGGAGTGTGATGTGCATAGTGTGTGTGTGGAGTGTAATGTGTATAGTGTGTGTGTGGAGTGTAATGTGTATAGTGTGTGTGTGGAGTGTAATGTGTACAGTGTGTGTGTGGAGTGTAATGTGTATAGTGTGTGTGTGGAGTGTGATGTGTACAGTGTGTGTGTGGAGTGTAATGTGTATAGTGTGTGTGTGGAGTGTAATGTGTTGTGTGTGTGGGGAGTGTAATGTGTATAGTGTGTGTGGGGAGTGTAATGTGTATAGTGTGTGTGGGGAGTGTAATGTGTATAGTGTGTGTGTGGAGTGTGATGTGCATAGTGTGTGTGTGGAGTGTAATGTGTATAGTGTGTGTGTGGAGTGTAATGTGTATAGTGTGTGTGTGGAGTGTAATGTGTACAGTGTGTGTGTGGAGTGTAATGCGGAAGTGTGTGTGGGGAGTGTAATGTGTATAGTGTGTGTGGGGAGTGTAATGTGTGTGGTGTGTGTGGGGAGTGTAATGTGTGTGGTGTGTGTGGGGAGTGTAATGTGTATGGTGTGTGTGTGGAGTGTAATGTGTATAGTGTGTGTGTGGAGTGTAATGTGTATAGTGTGTGTGGGGAGTGTAATGTGTATAGTGTGTGGGGAGTGTAATGTGTATAGTGTGTGTGGGGAGTGTAATGTGTATAGTGTGTGTGGGGAGTGTAATGTGTATAGTGTGTGTGGGGAGTGTAATGTGTATAGTGTGTGTGTGGAGTGTAATGTGTATAGTGTGTGTGTGGACTGTAATGCGTATAGTGTGTGTGGAGTGTAATATGTATAGTGTGTGGGGGGAGTGTGATGTGTATGGTGTGTGTGGGGAGTGTAATGTGTATAGTGTGTGCATGGAGTGTAATGTGTATAGTGTGTGTGTGGAGTGTAATGTGTATGGTGTGTGTGGGGAGTGTAATGTGTATAGTGTGTGTGGGGAGTGTAATGTGTATAGTGTGTGGGGGAGTGTAATGCGTATAGTGTGTGTGGGGAGTGTAATGTGTGCAGTGTGTGTGTGGAGTGTAATGTGTATAGTGTGTGTGGTGAGTGTAATGTGTATAGTGTGTGTGGGGAGTGTAATGTGTATAGTGTGTGTGGGGAGTGTAATGTGTATAGTGTGTGTGGGGAGTGTAATGTGTATAGTGTGTGTGGGGAGTGTAATGTGTATAGTGTGCGTGGGGAGTGTAATGTGTATAGTGTGTGTGGGGAGTGTAATGTATATAGTGTGTGTGGGGAGTGTAATGTGTATAGTGTGTGTGGGGAGTGTAATGTGTATAGTGTGGGGAGTGTAATGTGTATAGTGTCGGGAGTGTAATGTGTGTAGTGTGTGTGGGAGGTGTAATGTGTATAGTGTGTGTGGGGAGTGTAATATGTATACTGTGGGGAGTGTAATGTGTATAGTGTGTGTGGGGAGTGTAATGTGTATAGTGTGGGGAGTGTAATGTGTATAGTGTGTGTGGAGTGTAATGTGTATGGTGTGTGTGTGGAGTGTAATGTGTATGGTGTTTGGGGAGTGTAATGTGTATAGTGTGTGTGTGGAGTGTAATGTGTATGGTGTGTGTGTGGAGTGTAATGTGTATGGTGTGTGAGGTGAGTGTAATGTGTATAGTGTGTGTGGGGAGTGTAATGTGTATCGTGTGTGTGGGGAGTGTAATGTGTATAGTGTGTAATGTGTATAGTGTGTGTGGGGAGTGTAATGTGTATGGTGTGTGTGGGGAGTGTAATGTGTATGGTGTGTGGGGAGTGTAATGTGTATAGTGTGTGTGGGGAGTGTAATGTGTATAGTGTGTGTGGGGAGTGTAATGTGTATAGTGTGTGTGGGGAGTGTAATGTGTATAGTGTGTGTGGGGAGTGTAATGTGTATAGTGTGTGTGGGGAGTGTAATGTGTATAGTGTGTGTGGGGAGTGTAATGTGTATAGTGTGTGTGGGGAGTGTAATGTGTATAGTGTGTGTGGGGAGTGTAATGTGTATAGTGTGTGTGGGGAGTGTAATGTGTATAGTGTGTGTGGGGAGTGTAATGTGTATGGTATGTGTGGGGAGTGTAATGTGTTGTGTGTGTGGGGAGTGTAATGTGTATAGTGTGTGTGGGGAGTGTAATGTGTATAGTGTGTGTGGGGAGTGTAATGTGTATTGTGTGTGTGGGGAGTGTAATGTGTATGGTGTGTGTGGGGAGTGTAATGTGTATAGTGTGTGGGAGTGTAATGTGTATAGTGTGTGTGGGGAGTGTAATGTGTATAGTGTGTGTGGGGAGTGTAATGTGTATGGTGTGTGTGGGGAGTGTAATGTGTATAGTGTGGGGAGTGTAATGTGTATAGTGTGTGTGGGGAGTGTAATGTGTATAGTGTGTGTGGGGAGTGTAATGTGTATGGTGTGTGTGGGGAGTGTAATGTGTATAGTGTGTGTAGGGAGTGTAATGTGTATAGTGTGTGTGTGGGGAGTGTAATGTGTATAGTGTGTGTGGGGAGTGTAATGTGTATAGTGTGTGTGGGGAGTGTAACGTGTATAGTGTGTGTGGGGAGTGTAATGTGTATAGTGTGTGTGGGGAGTGTAATGTGTATAGTGTGTGTGGGGAGTGTAATGTGTATGGTATGTGTGGGGAGTGTAATGTGTATGGTGTGTGTGGGGTGTGTAATGTGTGTGGGGTGTGTAATGTGTATGGTGTGTGTGGGGAGTGTAATGTGTATAGTGTGTGTGGGGAGTGTAATGTGTATAGTGTGTGTGGGGAGTGTAACGTGTATAGTGTGTGTGGGAGTGTAATGTGTATAGTGTGTGGGGAGTGTAATGTGTATAGTGTGTGTGGGGAGTGTAATGTGTATGGTATGTGTGGGGAGTGCAATGTGTATGGTGTGTGTGGGGAGTGTAATGTGTATGGTGTGTGTGGGGAGTGTAATGTGTATGGTATGTGTGGGGAGTGTAATGTGTATGGTGTGTGTGGGGAGTGTAATGTGTATAGTGTGTGTGGGGTGTGTAATGTGTATAGTGTGTGGGGAGTGTAATGTGTATGGTATGTGTGGGGAGTGTAATGTGTATAGTGTGTGTGGGGAGTGTAACGTGTATAGTGTGTGTGGGGAGTGTAATGTGTATAGTGTGTGGGGAGTGTAATGTGTATAGTGTGTGTGGGGAGTGTAATGTGTATGGTATGTGTGGGGAGTGTAATGTGTATGGTGTGTGTGGGGAGTGTAATGTGTATGGTGTGTGTGGGGAGTGTAATGTGTATGGTATGTGTGGGGAGTGTAATGTGTATAGTGTGTGTAGGGAGTGTAATGTGTATAGTGTGTGTGGGGAGTGTAATGTGTATAGTGTGTGTGGGGAGTGTAATGTGTATAGCGTGTGTGGGGAGTGTAATGTGTATAGTGTGTGTAGGGAGTGTAATGTGTATAGTGTGTGTGGGAGTGTAATGTGTATAGTGTGTGTGGGGAGTGTAATGTGTATAGTGTGTGGGGAGTGTAATGTGTATAGTGTGTGTGGGGAGTGTAATGTGTATGGTGTGTGTGGGGAGTGTAATGTGTATAGTGTGTGTGGGGAGTGTAATGTGTATGGTGTGTGTGGGGAGTGTAATGTGTATAGTGTGTGTGGGGAGTGTAATGTGTATAGTGTGTGTGGGGAGTGTAATGTGTATAGTGTGTGTGGGGAGTGTAATGTGTATAGTGTGTGTGGGGAGTGTGATGTGTATAGTGTGTGTGGAGTGTAATGTGTATGGGTGTGTGGGGAGTGTAATGTGTATGGTATGTGTGGGGAGTGTAATGTGTATGGTGTGTGTGGGGAGTGTAATGTGTATAGTGTGTGTGTGGAGTGTAATGTGTATAGTGTGTGTGGGGAGTGTAATGTGTATAGTGTGTGTGTGGAGTGTGATGTGCATAGTGTGTGTGTGGAGTGTAATGTGTATAGTGTGTGTGTGGAGTGTAATGTGTATAGTGTGTGTGTGGAGTGTAATGTGTACAGTGTGTGTGTGGAGTGTAATGCGGAAGTGTGTGTGGGGAGTGTAATGTGTATAGTGTGTGTGGGGAGTGTAATGTGTGTGGTGTGTGTGGGGAGTGTAATGTGTGTGGTGTGTGTGGGGAGTGTAATGTGTATGGTGTGTGTGGGGAGTGTAATGTGTATAGTGTGTGTGGGGAGTGTAATGTGTATAGGTGTGTGGGGAGTGTAATGTGTATAGTGTGTGTGGGAGTGTAATGTGTATAGTGTGTGTGGGGAGTGTAATGTGTATAGTGTGTGTGGGGAGTGTAATGTGTATAGTGTGTGTGGGGAGTGTAATGTGTATAGTGTGTGTGTGGAGTGTAATGTGTATAGTGTGTGTGTGGAGTGTAATGTGTATAGTGTGTGTGGGAGTGTAATGTGTATAGTGTGTGTGGGGAGTGTAATGTGTATGTGTGTGTGGGGAGTGTAATGTGTATAGTGTGTGATGGGAGTGTAATGTGTATAGTGTGTGTGTGGAGTGTAATGTGTATGGTGTGTGTGGGGAGTGTAATGTGTATAGTGTGTGTGGGGAGTGTAATGTGTATAGTGTGTGGGGAGTGTAATGCGTATAGTGTGTGGGGGAGTGTAATGTGTATGGTGTGTGTGGGGAGTGTAATGTGTATGTGTGTGTGAGTGAGTGTTAATGTGTATAGTGTGTGTGGGGAGTGTAATGTGTATAGGTGTGTGGGGAGTGTAATGGTATAGTGTGTGTGGGGAGTGTATGTGTATAGTGTGTGTGGGGAGTGTAATGTGTATAGTGTGTGTGGGGAGTGTAATGTGTATAGTGTGTGTGGGGAGTGTAATGTATATAGTGTGTGTGGGGAGTGTAATGTGTATAGTGTGTGTGGGGAGTGTAATGTGTATAGTGTGGGGAGTGTAATGTGTATAGTGTCGGGAGTGTAATGTGTGTAGTGTGTGTGGGAGGTGTAATGTGTATAGTGTGTGTGGGGAGTGTAATATGTATACTGTGGGGAGTATGTTATAGTGTGTGGAGTGTAATGTGTTGGGGAGTGTAATGTGTATAGTGTGGGGAGTGTAATGTGTATAGTGTGTGTGGAGTGTAATGTGTATGGTGTGTGTGTGGAGTGTAATGTGTATGGTGTGTGGGGAGTGTAATGTGTATAGTGTGTGTGTGGAGTGTAATGTGTATGGTGTGTGTGTGGAGTGTAATGTGTATGGTGTGTGAGGTGAGTGTAATGTGTATAGTGTGTGTGGGGAGTGTAATGTGTATAGTGGGTGTGGGGAGTGTAATGTGTATAGTGTGTAATGTGTATAGTGTGTGTGGGAGTGTAATGTGTATGGTGTGTGTGGGGAGTGTAATGTGTATGGTGTGTGGGGAGTGTAATGTGTATAGTGTGTGTGGGGAGTGTAATGTGTAGTGTGTGTGGGGAGTGTAATGTGTATAGTGTGTGTGGGGAGTGTAATGTGTATAGTGTGTGTGGGAGTGTAATGTGTATAGTGTGTGTGGGGAGTGTAATGTGTATAGTGTGTGTGGGGAGTGTAATGTGTATAGTGTGTGTGGGAGTGTAATGTGTATAGTGTGTGTGGGGAGTGTAATGTGTATAGTGTGTGTGGGGAGTGTAAGGTATGGTATAGTGTGGGGAGTGTAATGTGTATGTGTGTGTGGGGAGGTAATGTGTATAGTGTGTGTGGGGAGTGTAATGTGTATAGGTGTGTGTGGGGAGTGTAATGTGTATAGTGTGTGGGGAGTGTAATGTGTAGGTGTGTGTGGGGAGTGTAATGTGTATAGTGTGGGGAGTGTAATGTGTATAGTGTGTGGGGAGTGTAATGTGTATAGTGTAGGGAGTGTAATGTGTATGGTTTGTGTGGGGAGTGTAATGTGTATAGGTGTGGGGAGTGTAATGTGTATGAGTGTGTGTGGGGAGTGTAATGGTGTATAGTGTGTGTGGGGAGTGTAATGTGTATGGTGGGTGTGGGGGGTGTAATGTGTATAGTGTGTGTAGGGAGTGTAATGTGTATAGTGTGTGTGTGGGGAGTGTAATGTGTATAGTGTGTGTGGGGAGTGTAATGTGTATAGTGTGTGTGGGGAGTGTAAGGTGTATAGTGTGTGTGGGGAGTGTAATGTGTATAGTGTGTGGGGAGTGTAATGTGTATAGTGTGTGTGGGGAGTGTAATGTGTATGGTGTGTGTGGGGAGTGTAATGGGTATGGTGTGTGTGGGGTGTGTAATGTGTATGGTGTGTGTGGGGAGTGTAATGTGTATAGTGTGTGTGGGGAGTGTAATGTGTATCGTGTGTGTGGGGAGTGTAACGTGTATAGTGTGTGTGGGGAGTGTAATGTGTATAGTGTGTGGGGAGTGTAATGTGTATAGTGTGTGTGGGGAGTGTAATGTGTATGGTATGTGTGGGGAGTGTAATGTGTATGGTGTGTGTGGGGAGTGTAATGTGTATGGTGTGTGTGGGGAGGTAATGTGTATGGTATGTGTGGGGAGGTGTAATGTGTATGGTGTGTGTGGGGCGTGTAATGTGTATAGTGTGTGTGGGGTGTGTAATGTGTATGTGTGTGGGGAGTGTAATGTGTATGGTATGTGTGGGGAGTGTAATGTGTATAGTGTGTGTGGGGAGTGTAACGTGTATAGTGTGTGTGGGGAGTGTAATGTGTATAGTGTGTGGGGAGTGTAATGTGTATAGTGTGTGTGGGGAGTGTAATGTGTATGGTATGTGTGGGGAGTGTAATGTGTATGGTGTGTGTGGGGAGTGTAATGTGTATGGTGTGTGTGGGGAGTGTAATGTGTATGGTATGTGTGGGGAGTGTAATGTGTATAGTGTGTGTAGGGAGTGTAATGTGTATAGTGTGTGTGGGGTGTGTAATGTGTATAGTGTGTGTGGGGAGTGTAATGTGTATAGCGTGTGTGGGGAGTGTAATGTGTATAGTGTGTGTAGGGAGTGTAATGTGTATAGTGTGTGTGGGGAGTGTAATGTGTATAGTGTGTGGGGAGTGTAATGTGTATAGTGTGTGTGGGGAGTGTAATGTGTATGGTGTGTGTGGGGAGTGTAATGTGTATGGTGTGTGTGGGGAGTGTAATGTGTATAGTGTGTGTGGGGAGTGTAATGTGTATGGTGTGTGTGGGGAGTGTAATGTGTATGGTATGTGTGGGGAGTGTAATGTGTATGGTGTGTGTGGGGAGTGTAATGTGTATGGTGTGTGTGGGGAGTGTAATGTGTATAGTGTGTGTGGGGAGTGTAATGTGTATGGTGTGTGTGGGGAGTGTAATGTGTATGGTATGTGTGGGGAGTGTAATTGTATGGTGTGTGTGGGGAGTGTAATGTGTATTGGTAATGTGTTGGGGAGTGTAATGTGTATGGTATGTGTGGGGAGTGTAATGTGTATAGGGTGTGTGGGGAGTGTAATGTGTATGTGTGTGGTGGGGAGTGTAATGTGTATGTATGTGTGGGGAGTGTAATGTGTATGGTGTGTGTGGGGAGTTAATGTGTATGGTGTGTGTGGGGAGTGTAATGTGTATGGTGTGTGTGGGGAGGTGTAATGTGTATGGTGTGTGTGGGGAGTGTAATGTGTATGGTATGTTGGGGGAGTGTAATGTGTATGGTGTGTGTGGGGAGTGTAATGTGTATGGTATGTGGGGAGTGTAATGTGTATGGTGTGTGTGGGGAGTGTAATGTGTATGGGGTGTGTGGGAGTGTATGTGTATAGTGTGTGTGGGGAGTGTAATGTGTATAGTGTGTGTGGGGAGTGTAATGTGTATGGTGTGTGTGGGGAGTGTAATGTGTATAGTGTGTGTGGGGAGTGTAATGTGTATGGTATGTGTGGGGAGTGTAATGTGTATGGTATGTGTGGGGAGTGTAATGTGTATGGTGTGTGTGGGGAGTGTAATGTGTATGGTGTGTGTGGGGAGTGTAATGTGTATGGTGTGTGGGGAGTGTAATGTGTATAGTGTGTGTGGGGAGTGTAATGTGTATAGTGTGTGTGGGGAGTGTAATGTGTATGGTGTGTGTGGGAGTGTAATGTGTATAGTGTGTGTGGGAGTGTAATGTGTATAGTGTGTGTGGGGAGTGTAATGTGTATAGTGTGTGTGGGGAGTGTAATGTGTATAGTGTGTGTGGGGAGTGTAATGTGTATGGTATGTGTGGGGAGTGTACTGTGTATAGTGTGTGTGGGGAGTGTAATGTGTATAGTGTGTGTGGGGAGTGTAATGTGTATGTGTGTGTGGGGAGTGTAATGTGTATGGTGTGTGTGGGGAGTGTAATGTGTATAGTGTGTGTGGGGAGTGTAATGTGTATGGTGTGTGTGGGGAGTGTAATGTGTATGGTGTATATGTGCGGCTGTAGCTTGTCATCCTCCTGAGTGACGATTTTGGACCCATCGAATCCCGCACCGTTTCCATTGGAATCGCTCGTGTTCCACTTGGCGCCGTTGCTCGACCTTCCACGGTTACTGAATCAGTCCAGGTTCAACAGTTAGCTGTTGTGAAAGTCCATGGGCTGTATTCTCCGCACCCTCGCGCCAAATCGTGGCTAGCGTGGGTGCAGACAATCCATGGCAGGGATTCTCCGATCCTCAGCGTCGCAATCGCGCTCTGCGCAGGGACGGAGAATGGGCGTCAGACCCATGATCGGGCCCGAAGACGCTCCCGTGATTCGCCGGGGACTGGAGAATTGCTGCCAATCGGGTACGCGGTCAACGCTGTGCCGTTCTGGGGCCATTGCCAGAGGCACGTTCAACATCTCCGCCCCAGACCGGCTGCAGTCTCGACCATCGTGGAAGTAATGTGCTCCAGCCGGTCAGGATATCGCGTGGCGGCTCCGGACTCGGTCGGGGGCGGGCCGATCGGAGGCCAGCGATGGCCTTATAGGCAGCCGGGGGAATATTCGTGCGGGGATTGAGGGTCAGGCGCGCGGCCAATCGGGGGGTTTCCCCCGCGGTACTGAGTCTGCCATGGTGTCCTGCGCGGCCGCTGGGGGCTGCCGCCGTGTGCATACGCGGCCTCTGACCCGGAAGTGCAGGGTCTCGTTCCTGCAGTAAAAGCTGCGAGGTTTATTCAGCCGCTGCTAACCCCTGTAGGGCTGTGAATTGGTGCTCCCGTTGATCCAGGATTTTCAGGCGTATAACTCCACCGTTTTGACCCCGGTATTGGGGACATAGTCCCATTAATGGAGAATCCAGCCCAATGAATCCTGCCCCGGCGTCAACATTTACTCTCAGGAATGGAAGCACCCCACCCTTATGTTTTCAGAAGCCGTTAGCTATATCACTTGGGGCGAAAAGGGGATCAAAGGATATGGGGGAAGGCAGGATTAGGCTATTGAGTTTGGCTGATCAGCCCTGATCATAATGAACGGCGGAGCGGGCTCGGTGGGCTGAATGGCCTCCTCCTGCTCCTATTTTCTCTGTTTTCTATGTTTCAATGCAAGTGGGAAGCAGGGGAATTAGGAGGGGATCCCCAAGGTCACTTAGACCCCAAGGGTGCAGTCCTCATCATTAAAGGTAGTGCTGGGGAGAGGTGAGGTAATGAGTCAAGGAAGCTCAAAGACTCCTGCTACTCCTCCTGATGCATTTGGAGTCATCTAAATGGCCAATGCAATTATTATTCTTTCTTTCATAGGATATGGGCACCGCTGACTAGGCCAGTATCTGCCCCTCATCTCTAATTGCCCTTGAGAAGGAAGTGGTGAGCCGTCCTCCGAACTGCTGCAGCCCATGTGGTGTAGATACATCCACAGTGCTGACTGAGATGGAATTTCAGGAGTTTGGCACAGCAAGAGTAAAGGCACGGTGGTATATTTCCAAGCCAGCATGGCGCATGGCTTGGAGGGGAACTTACAGGTGGCGATGTTCCCATGTGTCTTCTGCCCTTTTAGGTGGTAGAGGTCACAAGTTTGGAAGGTGCTGTGGTGAGTTACTGCAGTGCATCTTGTAGATGGTACACACGGCTACCACTGGTCGTCATTGGTGGATGGAGTGAATATTAAGGTGGTAATTGGGGTACCAATTTGCCCTGGATGGCTGTCAAGCTTCAGGCAATTGGAGAGTATTCTGACTTGTAGATGGTTGGACAGGCTTTGGGAAGTCAGGAGGTGAGTTACTCACCGCAGGATTCGCAGCCTCTGACCTGCTCTTGTAACCACCAGCATTTTTCTGGCTAGTTCAGTTTCTGGTCAGTGATAACCCCCAGAACGTTGATGGGGAATGTTTAATCAATGATAATGTCATTGAATGTCAAAGCAAGATAGTTTGGTTCTCTTTTCTTGGAGGTGATCATTGCCTGGCACCTCTGTTGCACGAATGTTCCTTGCCACTTAACAGTTCAAGCAAGGTTCAATCCCCGTACCGCTGAGGTTATTCATTAAGGCTCCACCATCTCAACCTAGCCCCTTGCTGAGGTGTGGGTGACCCTCAGGTTAAATCACCACCAGTCAGCTCTCCCCCTCAAAGGGGAAAGCAGCCTATAGTCATCTGGGACTCTGGCAACTTTACTGTTACCTATTATCCAGCTCTTGCATATGAGCACTGATTGTTTCAATATCTGAGGATTTGTGATTAATTTGAACATTGTGTAATCATTGGCAATCATGCGCAA